>NC_088864.1:67060921-67085694 GCF_032884065.1 Artemia franciscana
AAACGAACTATAGAACAGGCAATGTTTTATTTGACAACTATTATTAATGTGGCATTAGATAAAGGTTTAAAATTAGGTGCAGTATTTTTAGATCTGATAAAAGCTTTCGACATGGTGGACCATGAACTTCTTCTTTCAAAACTACAAAGTTTTTAGGGGAATATCACATTTACGTCAGTAGTGCTGCCCTGAGCCGTGAAATCAGATAGACAAAATTAATTAGTTAGATTTGACAACACTTCATATAAAAAATTCAAACATTAACAATGTTTTGATTCCCAGAGACAATTATGTCTCCAAGGGAAAAGCTACGCCTTCTTTAAGGTTCTCGTGCTCCAAGTTTTTAGTTTATTTGTTAATGATTTTTCTCGTATGTTTTTTTTTTTTGAAATTTGGTGCATGCTATTAGCAAAAACCGTATAACTGCATATGAGATCTTTATCATAAAAGATTGAACTCCCAATTTTTTGGATGTTTCTTTTTAATATATGTGGCTGTTTAAGTTCCATTTAACCAATTCAAACAATCAGATTTCATTTTCACTGTCCTTGGTACTTTAAAGAAGTCCTTCCATAGGCTTTGTAGTCGCTAATCCTTTAAAAACTTAGTGACTTAGTAAAACGATTATTCTAAATCATTCTTTTTTTTCGTACATTTGAAAGAAAAGGACTTTTCTGTTAATTATTTGAGGTCTATTGTTGCTAGTTACTTTTATTCTTCTCCTTAGGTCTTGAAGTACCCTTCGATAAGTGTTGGAAATCTCCTTTAAATTCTTTTCAGTGGAAAATCAATACTGGAACAACTCATTGATCCGTGACAAGTTCGAGTTTGGAGACACAACGTCAAAACAGATGTGAGATGGTATTTCGACCAATAACGTTTGCAACCTCAGCAATTCTTTTTCCATAAGTTGTTGTTTGTTTGTTTTTTTTGTTGTTGTTTTTTTAATTGTAAGTGTCTTGGTTTTTATCCCGCTTTTCTTGCAATGTTAGATATTTGTAAGTATCTTATAAGGTTCGTAGTGAGGGAGCAATTTTAAACGAGAGGGTGGGGGAATTTTTACATTTTTGAAGCAAAACTGTTCTTGAAAAGGAATTTAATCACTCATAATGTGTGTATCATCACATTCGTGAGTTATTAAGCTTATGTGGCTAACGGTTTTGCTCCTGTAAATTAAGGGCAATAGAAAATGGTGCGATGTTCATTATTGTTCAGTAAATCACTGCTCTGGTAACTCTATATAACTCAGTCCTTTTTAAATTATTCGATGTCTGAAAAATGGTATCGCTACCTTGATTATCCTTGATTGATAGTAATTTGTGAGGAAAGGTAACCTTACCTTTGACCTTAGTTCCTCCAGAGCCATCGGTGGCGCATAGGGCGTCGACAAAGCCTCTCCATTCGTCTCGCGTTGGTGCTGCAGCGATGATGTCTTCCCATTCATGTATTAGTGAGGTGCCGGCCGTCCTCAGATCTCGGTCATATGTTCGTCTCAATGTATTTTTAGGGCGGCCTCTCTTTCTTCTACCGTCTGGCTTCCATTCATAGGTTGTTCGAGGAAGGCGGCTCTCTTCCATACGAAGAACGTGTCCCGGGTATGTCCACCGCCTTCTTTTCAGCCACTCAATGACTGGAGGTTGACTTGTTTTTCTGCGTATTTCTGCATTTGTAATTTTTTGTTGCCAGCTTATATTCAAAATTCTTCTGAGGCTCATATTTTCAAATGCAAGGATCCTTTTTTCAAGCTGGGTGTTTATTTTCCAACATTCACTTGCGTAAAGGAGAATTGAGAGTACATTGCTGTTGAAGAGTCGAAGCTTCAGTCGCATTGAACATTTATTGCTTCTCCAATAGGCTTCAATCTATTGAAGGCAACTGTAGCTTGTCCAATTCTACGTTTAATCTCAGTCGAGGTCTCTCCGTCACAATCAATCCAGCTACCCAGGTACTTGAACTCCTGGACTTGTTCTAGATCCTTGTTTTTGCAATGGAGAACAAGTGGCGAAGTTGTGATGGCCATGCTCTTCCATTCGCCAATGTTTATCTTTAGCCCAACATTCTCTGCATTCTCGGTAATAATGTCAAGTAGCTGCTGCAACCGTTCTTTAGACTCTTCGAGAAGGACAACGTCGTCCGCGAAGTCCAGATCGAACAGTTGCTTGTTGCTTACTTTTACCCCGTAGCCCGATGCGAATTTTAAGGGCATAGTCCATTATAATTATAAAGACCATGGGGGAGAATACGCATCCTTGACGAACACCAGACATGATCTTGAAAAATATGGTTGTACCGTTTTCGGTCTTAACGCAACATTCCGATTCTTCATAAAGCGCTATAATCATATCTACTATTTTCTTGGGAATTCCGTAGTATTTCAAAACTCTCCACAAGCAATATCTGTCAACTGAGTCAAATGCCTTTCAAAATCAATGAATAGGAGGTAGAGCTTCTTGTTCCATTCTTTTGATACTTCGACAAGCATTTTCAGTACAAATATTAGATCAGAACAGGATCTCCCAGTTCTGAAACCATGCTGCTCTTCTCGTAGAGTTGCGTCTAGTGCTTTCTGCAGACGCTGCAATATGACGGAGGCTAATAGTTTGGATGAGGCAGGGAGAAGATTGATGCTTCTCCAGTTATGGCAGTTCATCAAGTCTCCCTTTTTGAAGAGTTTGACTATAATGTCTCTGCTCCAATCTCTTGGGACCTTCCCTAAGGTCCATATTTTGGTGAAGAGGGAGAGCCAAATGGATATACAGGTACTAATTGAGTACCTCAGCATTTCTGCTGGAATGCCATCAATACCCGGGGCTCGTCCATTTTTTAACTTCTTTGCTGCATGCATGATCTCCGCACTCGGAGGATCTGTATTGATGTCTAAATACATAAAAGGGATATCAGGTACGTTTGCTCGGTCACAAGTTCTCCATCTGTTCAAAAGTTTTTCGAAATGGGAAGCCCATCTCTCGTCAATTTTTTCTGAATCAGATATAATTGATCCATTTTCGTCCTTGACAAGGGTGATTCGGCTGCTTTTTTGTCCTACCATCTCATTTGTCAATCGGTAGACAGTCTTGGAGTGACCCTTCCTAGCAGCTTCTTCAGCTAAAGCTGCTTTCTTTTCAAAGAGCTGTCTCTTGTCATTTCTTGCATTCTTTTTTACCTCTTTATCTTTTTCTTTGTATAATTGTTTTATTGCCAGCTCTGAACCCTTGTAGTAGCTATGAGCATGGCTTGCTTGAGTGCCTTTCGTTCGTCAATCAGTTTCCATGTTACGTCAGAGATCCGCCTTTCCTTTGGTTTCTTTCGGAAATCTAGCTTTTCTTCGGCAATCGTCGTTTATGCACTTTTTATTTTCTCCCATTTCTCTTCGACGCTTTCTGAGTCTTTTGCCTCAACAGCCAAGGCATCAAATTTGTTCCATAACGATATACAGAAATCTGTGGATTTTTCAATCCTGTAGCTTGTCCGTGTCGTACAGTTTCTTCAGATCTTGCTGTGTCTTCTTTTGGGCACGTAGTTTGATCTGTATGTGGGCGATCATGAGCATGTGATCCCACTGGGCGTCTGCTCCTCTATACCCACGCGCGTCTAACAGACTTGTACGCCACCTCCTGGTGATCAGGAAATGGTCAATGTGGTTTCGCGTTGAACCATCTGGAGATGTCCATGTGTACTTGTGCACATTTTTATGCTCAAAGAGTGTTCCACCAACGACAAGGTCATTACTTAGCGTGAAGTCTACTAGTAATGCACCATTTTCGTTAATCTGGCCAAGTCCATGTAGGCCTAGGATTTCCGGACAGTACTTGCGATCGGCTCCTACTTTGGCATTCAGATCACCAACAACACATAGAACATCATGTTTGGGGATGTCTTTGGTGACAGCTTGCAAGGTTTCATAGAAGCTATCTTTGACATCATCATCCGCCTCATTGGTAGGAGCTTAGCATACAATGACAGAAACCTTAGTGTGTGTTGTAGCTAATCGTGCAAACAAGATCCTTTCTTTTATTGGAGTCCATTTGAGCATTGTTCGGTGTGTTGCGGGGGACATCATAAGTCCTACACCTGCCCGATGATGGTTGTCCTCTCTGCTATACAACAGCACATATCCATGATGTAGTGTTTCTTGGTCTACACCTTTCCAACGTGTTTTGCTTATGGCCAGGATGTCAATATTATATTGCTTCATCTCTCTGAGAACTTACTCGGTTTTTGATAACTGACTCATAGTTCTCACGTTCTAGAAGCCGATTTTGTCGGTTGTTTCGCAGTCAATAATCGTGTCCGGGGGTGTGCTGGGCTCGTTGTCAGGGGGGAAGATGATTCTTCTGAGGGATTTATCGACGTTTCCGTTGCTGGGGTTTTTTTTACAGGGACAGGTAACAAACCTGTCGCTCAACCCTCCTCCTTCATCCCGACTCCATAGTAACCGAAACCCTTAAAAAATGGAATTTTCATATCAATAGTTACATTAAAAGAATTGAATTTTCATGCTGATTTTAAATATATAAGTTTCATCAAGTGTATTTTTACCCATCAAAAGTTAAGAGCCTGAGAATATGTGCCACATTTTAGAAAATTGGAGGAAACACCCTCTAAAAGTCATAGAATCCTAACGAATCACACCATCAGATTTAGCGTATCAGAAAACCCTTCTGTAGAAGTTTCAAGCTCCTATCTACAAAAATGTGGAATTTTATATTTTTTGCCAGAAGACGCGTCACGGACGCGTGTTTCTTTTTTCAGGGGTGATCGTATCGATGTAGTGGACCTAAAATGTCACGAGAGGGCTCATTCTAACGGAAATTAAAAGTTCTAGTGTCCTTTTTAAGTGACCTACAAATTGGAGGGCACCTAGGCTCCCTCCCACAATCATTTTTTCCAAAAGTCACCGGATCAAAATTTTGAGTTCGTCATTTTGTTTAGCATAGTCAAAAAGCCTAATAATTATGTCTTTCGGGACGACTTAATCCCCAACAGTCCTCGGGGGAGGGGGGGCAAGTTACAAATTTTGACCATTGTTTACATATTGTAATGGTTATTGGGAAGTGTACAAACGTTTTCAGGGGGACTTTTTTGCGTTAATGGGCGGGGGGGATGTGTTACGTGGGAAGACCTTTCCATGGAGGAATTTATCACAAGGGAAGAGAATTTCCATGAAGGGGCCGCTGGATTTTCTAGCATTATTTAAAAAAAAACAATGAGAAAAAAATCAGCTGAAAGTAAGGAGCAGTATTAAAACCTAAAACCAACCGAAATCATTACGTCATCCTTGCGTGTCGCTCTTTCCGCTAATGTTTTTTATTGTTTTAAATAGTAGAGTTGTGAGAAAGAGTCAAACTTTAGCGTAAAGAGCGTGGCGTTGAGGAGGGGACAACCCCTTTCATATACGGATAATTTATGTTCGTATTAAGTTTTAATATCGCTCCTTTCTTACAGTTAAAAAAGATTTTTTTTTTTTTTTTTTTTTTATTGATGAACGGATTGATGCCATAATTATATGTTGTCATATCTTCAAAAGCAGAATAGAACAGAAAATAGTTGGAAGATAAAAACATAACAAGTTTTGAAATTCCACATTCAAGCCCAAGTTATTGACAATTCCATTTTCATAGTGACCACCTGAAATGAAAGTCTTATAATCTCCCAGTCTTATTAGAGTGGGAGGACATCTAATCATCAGCCCATTTGAGGGAAGAATAGAAGCTATTCACAGATGCATGTGTGTCTTTAAAGGCAAGGGGGGGGGGTAAGGTCCTAGGTGAAGTATTATGCTGGACTGATTTTTTTTTAACCCAAGGACAATCTATTGTAAATTTTAAGTTCGTAGAAAAATGTTAAAACTTCGAAATGAAAAAGTCAAAAGGTAAAGAATAATTTTGAACAAATCTCATACTAGCAAAGACTATTTAGTATTTACGACATATTTTACTTATTACAATGCTTTATTTATCTAGCTGGTCCAGTTAGACCAATTTTTTAAGACATTTGACTCTGTTTAGAACATTTTGACAAAATATTGGCTCCTTACAATCAAGCTAGTCTAAGCTCCCTCTATCTGAAGACTTCCAACTAGCATGTGTTCATAAATGGTGGTAGGAAAGGAAGGCAGGACCTTCCTTATTTGAAAAGGAAAGACTATATATTTCACACAATAGGAACTAACCTGCTGTGTAGGCTATTTCCCCAACTTTGTCTTTGGGTTTCTGTAGAACGAAGCGATTTTCAAAGTCTTGCTGAGGTGCAGTGAAAGATTTATTTCAAAAAGAAAATTATTTTCAGAAATCGTCAAAGAGCTTAAAAACACCAGATAACTTCATACTTCAAATCCAATTAATATTGCTACAACAGAGTAGTATAATGTTGGAAAAATCAGAAACAAACAAACTCCTTGTAGGATTCTTTGATTTATAATTTATTTAAAACCTAAGCACATAGAACAAAATCATAATATAAGCACAAGCATAATAGCACAAGAAAGAGGATAAGTTCACAATGCTGCATCTTCCTTCCTTCCATTTAGGAACGTCTGCTTAGATGTCCATCCTTAAGGGTTGTCTAGTCACTCTGCCGCTGCAGGTATACGGCATGACCTTTGGTGTGGTGGTTGAGTTCTTGTGGCTGGGCAAGTAGAGGCCGCATTTTGGGATGCAGGTACAATACCCGGTGGGGGCAGGGGTGGTGAAGATTCTTCGCCTTTTTTTCCTGGGATTTAGAGATTTCTTGATAGAGCACATTGGGAGGGTTTGGTTGAGGGGGTGACGGAGGTGTAGCTACTTTCATCCCCTGTTATTGGTGGGATCTTGACTGTGTCTCGGCTGGGGTAAAAGGACTCCGGGAGATATGGACTCTGTTTCGCCGTAGTCTGGAACCGTCTTCTGTCTCCACTACGCATGACCTGTGGTTTCAGCAATGAAGTGTGATTTTTGCTTTTTTCAAGGGGCTGTTCGCTTTCTTCTGGACATAAGCTTGGTCGTTCTAGTTATGGCTGAGGTAGCGGTTTCGCGGACTTATCATGATTGGATTTCTGTCTTTCCTGTTCCTTCGACCTGTGTTGTAGAAAGGTATGGAGGGGGATGGTTTTGGGTCTCAGCTGATGGTGGGGCAGACCGCAGCTGACGACTCATTAGGATTCGGGTGGGTAAGGCATGACCGTCGACTGGGCTGTTTCTGTATTCTAGAAGTTCAATATGAGGGTCACTGTCAATATGTGTGTTCAAAAGCAACCAGACTTAGAGATGGAAGTTACTATGTGAAAGATATGGTACATCTTTTCTTCTAGTTAGGCTACAGACTGAGCCTTGTATCAATGAACTGGACAGCCAAAGAGCTCAAAATGCTTGATCAAGTGTCTGTGAAATTCGGTTAAGAAAGTCGAGGTAAGCTATACTTCTCCAAACGGCAAGTGAAAAACTTAGGTAAATTCAATAAAAGTGAGGATTTTAAGGCTCAAAAAGGGGGGAGTGGAGAGGATATTTCACAGTAATTCTTTAATGGACGGAGACTTGAAATGCGGAAAGGTATGGTTTTAGTCCTAAAATTTTCAAATTTCCTTTATTTTCCTCAATTTGGTGGGACGGGAGAGCTTTTCTTCCACTTATAAGAAGAATAGAAAGAGACGAAAGAAAAGCAAGAAACCCAAAATGCAGTTACTCATATTTAGATTTCATGTCTCATATATTCATGTTTTCGCATTTAACCTTGCATGTTGCTAAAATTTACGAAACATGATGTGCTGTTGGCTCTCCATAAAGAGCAGATGAAGAGAGATCGTATCAAAAAATAGTCGTATTTACGCGTTTAGTAATGTAAGGTCTTTAGTGAACACCCACAATGTATGAAAAGTGTGGTTCAATCCTGCTTTCTTAAGCCTGTGTGGGCTATAATGAGAGAACGGTTGGGATGGCTAGGACAAGACTGGTGCCCAACTAATTAGGAGATTCTCCCTCCCCCCACAGAAAATGCTTCAAAATACAGTTTCTCTCCCTCCAAAATCCCCCATTGAGAATTTCTCCCCGGGAAAAGACCCCTGGAGAAAAATCATTTAGTAAATTATGACCCTGTGAAAATTTCCCTTGAAACATCTCACGTTATGTTTTGTCAGAAAGGAAGAAATTAGACAACAAAAAGATTTTCAAGTACGAATTCGGGCAAATCCCACCAGTGTAAATCTTCCCCTGGAAAGCCTACTCCCAGAAACTAGTCTTTTCACGTAAAATTCCCATCATGAAGATGGAGAATACTCTCAAGCTGAAAATATCCTCTCCCCCCTAAAAAAAATGCTTGTACGCTTCCAAATAACAAGTACGATACGTAAGCAATAGAGAAATTACAGCCCCTTTTCAAGGCATTCTGCTATCCCTAAAGCCACAGTTATCTGGATCTTTCAGCTTTTGTAAGCAAAATTTATATTGTAATTTTTGATTTTGGGGATATTGGCGTGGGTGGGGATAGTTTTCATCTAATGTTTTTGGTCACTTAAACCATGCACTAGAAGTTTTATTTCATTTCTGATCTCCTCTCTAGATTTTGTTGGTTTTGCAGTTCAATACGATAAACCTCGAGGAAGATGCACAGAAAAAAAACTGACATCCGTAATCATTCTTCTGGCAAAAAATTAAAGATTTCACATTAGCACATAGAAACTTGAAATCATCACATCAGGGTTCTCTTATATGTTCAACATAATGATATGATTTTCATTGGTATGCTATTGATGGTTTGATAGTTAAATGGAATGCTTAAGGGATGTTTCCCTTTTTTCCAATATTTCACAAATTTTCTTAGGCTCGTAACTTTTGACGGGTGACGTTCAATTTAATGCATTGTGTATGATTTTAATTAGTAATCCTGAAAATTTAATCCTTTTCATATCCTTTTCTTATCAAAACTTTGTTTTTAAAATTTGGTTACTTTGGAGCCACGTCCCTCATTACTTACAGTTCTTTAACACAAACTGCTTGGTATTTTTAAACGTTCATTAACGTTCTATAGACAATAGGTAATTTATAAATGACGGTGTTAGTAATAAAATTTCGACTTCTCAAATAAGAAAAACCTGAAAAAAGAATCCTTTCAGAGCCTTGGTAGTAATCTTGCTGCCGAGGCTCTATTGCTGAAAACTCGGACTCAAGCTGGAAAATTAAACTTTGGATAAAACTGAACCACTTCTAGCTATTCTGCTAGAGCTATCCGAAATCTGAAAAAAAGCATTTTAGCGACTAAGAAAAATTTTTCAAGACGCTATTCTATTATAAAAAAGGAACTGAAAATATAAAATGTGTCATACAGAATTAAATTTGAAAAAAAATGCATCACAAAATAGTAAATAAAAATTACTAAATAAAAATAAGTAATTTTAATAGCTATAGGTCTGTTCAAAGTTTTTGAAGCCCTTGAAATTATGTACTAGTTCATTTTTTCTTATATTTGTCCTTTAGAAAGGGCAAAATAATTTGACAGTTTACACCCACCATGGAATAAATTTTGACCAAGATCTATAGAAATTTTACACTTCGTATTCTTAGGTTGGCTCTTTTTGGTCTCAAGATGGATGTATCACGAGTTTGCCTAACTGGTACAATGATAAACTAAAATTTAGTCCATAGAAAACCTGCAAAGAGTTCTAAGAGCTTGCAAGGATTTGAACTTATGATAAACTGAAAGTGACTTATTCTTCGTTAAATCAAAACGTCATATTAGTGATAAATGGCCGACGGGGAGCCAAGACCCAGTATTGGTAACACCCTGAATTCAATAAAATTTTTGATAGAAAAACCTCTTTGGAATTGTAATAACACATTTTCTGTAAGCTTCTTTTTATTATCAAGAATTTTAACAAACATGGAATATAATATTAGCTAAAAATACTCGGCAATAAAATCCTATGCATTGGTCCCTCGTGCTTGTTATACAAAGTTTGAATATTCTTAATTTTTATAAGAAGGAGAATATAAACTTCTTGGCATTAAATAAAAGAATTACCAATTTTAAAGAAAAAAAACCTAAACATGACCCTGAGTCATATAGACCCATAATGATTACCCCAGTGCTGGGAAAATTAATGGAGAAAATGATTTACCATCGGCTGCTATGGTTTGTTGAGAAGAATGATCTGATACCTCACACTCAAACTGGCTTCAGGAAACACCACTCATCAACAGATGCTTTCATAGTGTTAACAAATGCAATAAATGAATCCCTATAAAAAAATAATGTCTTAACTGCTGCATTCCTAGATTTTGAAGGAGCATATGATAATGTTGACCACCAGATTCTCTTAGTTAAACTTATAAACCTTGGACTACCCCCCAAACTTGTATCCTTCATAAAATCCTTCATAGAAAACCGAAGTTTCATTGTTTATGTAGGTTCAGCCTCTTCACCTAAAACTTCAATAACCAAAGGCCTTCCACAGGGTGCAGTCCTGAGCTGCCTCCCATTTTCACTATTTCTGTGGGACATGAACCTCCCACATACCAATCTACAGTACGCTGATGATCTGGTATTATGGGCAACTGGCAATACCTTCGAGATTGCGCATTCAAAGTTGCAAAATGCACTTTTCCAATTTGAAAAGTTTTCTCAAAAGTCCATTTTACCTACTTCACCCACAAAGTCAAAAATTATCCAATTCCACCATAAGCGAAATCATTCTAATGCAAGGCTAACATTAAATGGAATACTTATCCCAGAGGACAATCAAATTAATTATCTAGGGCTCATACTTGACCAAAAACTAAACTTCCACCTCCACATCACAAACACAATAAAAAAGTCTATAGAAAAATAAGAATAATTAAAAGGCTACTAGCCACACCTTGGGGCTGTAATGAGAAAACACTACTCCAATTTTATAAATCATATATAAGATGCCATATTGATTATGGCCTCATAGTTTATGGTGCTTGTGCTAAGACCCACATGCAAAAAATCGAAACGACGCAAAATGATATAATCCGTCTTATATTTGGTCTTAGGAAACCAACAAAAACTAAGTTTCTGCTTACTGAGAGTGGACTATCACCAATAAACGAAAGAAGAAGATCTCTACTAATTAATTACCTTACAAAAATTGAAGCCAATGATTCTCATACCCTGCATAACTGGTTAAGAAATCCATCTATGTTTAGAGGCGTCACAAGTGAATATGCAAATATCCAGAAGAAGTTCCCAGTGCCAGTAAAATCTATTGCACCCACATTCCCCCAAACCCCCCCTTGGAGTTGGTCAACCCCCATAATAAAGACTGACTTCTCAAAGTGGACCAAAGAACTTACCCCCATTTCTTTTATTCAGAAAAAATTTGCCGAGCTAAATAATGTTGCTTATAAAAACCATTTCCAAATTTTTGTAGATGGGTCCAAAATGAATGAGAAAGTGGCAAGCGGAGCATTCTTTCCAACCCATAATATCGCTTTAGGAGAAATATTACACGATAATTCATCTGTAATGTCTGCGGAGCTAAATGCCATAATCATGGCATTAGATTTCCTCATGGTTAATGAATATATGAGTGTTAATATTAAAAATATTATGTTATATTCTGTTCTGACTCTTTTTTGTCAAGCCTTGAGCTTCTTTCGTCAGCTTCTCAAAATAAGATGGATATTGACACATTTCTTTGTCTTAGGATTATTAATATTTTTGCTTCAAAAGGTATTTTAACTCATATCCAGTATATTCCAAGCCACTCGGGTATAATAGGTAACCATAAGGCAGATGAAATAGCAAAAAATGCTTTAAATATTGACCAGCCAAGTGGGAGACTAATCCCAATTAGAGATATTTACCTCTGGAGACTTACAGAGGTACTGCTAAATAATAAGGAATCCTACCCTATCACCTTTCCCAAGTAAGCACCTTTCCAAGATTTATCATAGAATTCGGTCAGGTTCAAATGGGCTAAATTTTCAGGCATTTTCATATCAGATCCCTAATTCAAGTGTCGAAGTTCCCTCGTCCCCCCTTTGCAGGTCATGTAATCTTAAAATCTTAAGAATGAAACAATAGATCACTGCCTATTTGAATGTAATATGCTGACGTCTGCACAGTATACCCTGCGATGTAAAATGTTAGAATGCTTCAAACACCACAAAATTCCACTAACAGCCAAGAGTCTTGCTGACCATACTCTCTCGCAGAGCACAGAGCTCAATATATATTCTCTTATAATTCAACTGCTGGTATCAAAAGATATACTTCAAGAAATCTGAGCAGATACAAATGATATAAGACAAACCAGCTCCATAGCTCTGTCGATCCCACAGAGTGAGCCAAAAGGAAAAGGGCTAAATAGTATCGACTGAAAAGCCCGTCTGCTGAATAACAAGAAGAAAGAAAAAAGGTAGGTCGAGAGAAATCAACTGTAGTTTTGCTCTATGCCAATGATCCTCTTTGTGAGACTTGGCAGTCTTTCTTGCTTTAATTATGCAGTTTTACTGCTTATTGATCAGAAACTAGTCAAATAACTATGCCAATTTTTAGCATAGGCCTACTTGTCTTTTAAACAACTAGGCCATGCTAAAAACCAGGTGGTTCAAAATTCCAAATAGCCTAAAGCATTGAGTTCAATATAGAAGGTCCTATAGCAGACTAAAATCAATCTGCAGACACTGTCAAAGATGCAATGAGAGATAGCCTGTTGTGGCAGTCTGTTTGGCTACTAAACATGTTGAAACACAAGGACATTCCAGAAAGTTCAGTTTTAGTATGATCAGGTAAAATTCTACTTTAGTGACTTCTTGCTATCTTGGAAAGGGGTTAGGTTAGGAAAATGAAAGTTTTGGGGATGGGTCTACAGGCTAAAGTAGGCAATATCCCAGGAAGGTATTTTAAAGTACCTACCTCCACTCCTTCTCCCTTTAGAGGGTCCTGAAATTTGCCTACATGACAGGTCTATACCTATTGAAATTCTGAAAAAACAATATTTTACCTTAATTTTCAGTTACCAATTGCTTTTTCTCTGCCTTTAGTTCTGAAAATGCAATTCCTGTTATTTGAGTAGAATTCTGAGCTGTATCAATGTTTTTTTTAGAATTTAGGAAATGTATTTGCCTATCTTTTAAACCTCATAAATTGGAATTGAGCAAAGTTGTGAAGCTAAAAACAATTTTTTTTGTACTTCATTCAAGCAAAAGATCTATTTTGCAAGGTTTCACTTTCATAACACATATATTTTTAAAGGTCAGGACCCTCTAGAGGGAGAGGGAGTAGAGTTAGGTACTTCAAAATACCTTCCCAGGATATACTTTAGCCTGTAGGCCCATCCCTGAAAGTTTCATTTTCCTAACCTAACCCCTTTCCAAGATAGCAAGAAGTCACTAAACTAGAATTTTACCTATGATTAAACAGAAGCAGTGCTGCCAAATAAACAAAGATACAACAGACTGAAGCAGGTGATAGCAAACAGATTGATTGATAAAGACAGCAACTGGCATATCAAAAGAGGCAAGAAGTACTTGGAGATAGTGAGGAAGTAGCCTAGGCTAGTTTTTGTTGACAGAAGAAAAAGTAAAACATCAGTAGTAATAGGAAATGTCACATCATGTTCTCAAATGCAGATTCTCTGTCAAACAAATACAATGAACAGTCAAAAAGTAAACCATAAAAAGTGAAATCATACAACAAAAAGTGAACCTGTCCAGAAATCCAGTTGAAGTAAGCTAGTTAAAATTGAACTGTTTCTAAAGCATCTATACAATCAAAGTACACACCTTCACACAGTGGTTAGATATGACATTCATTACAGTGACATTGGTAGAGGAATAGCAAGATATATTTGTGACAAGTCTAAATTTCAAGAGGTTGATTTAATACATATAAATTGACTAAACATGTGTATTAAAATTACTGTCAAATCAGGCATGAACTCAGTGTGTTCATTTAAAGTAATTGGTCATTTGTAAAATTTATAGAGGTAGAAAGCACATAGGAGATAACAAAAAATAGGTGTTGGACACCATCAATAGAAACAAAACTATCATGTTGAGATACAATCTAAGAACTCTCCCCTGTATGACCAGAGAAATGAAAAGGAATATTAATTTTAAAGCTACAAGGAACAAAGCTTGAGCACTGTCTAGAAAATTAATAGAGAATTACAAGGAGGCCTTTACAGCTGCCTCAAGAACCAACCCCAAGAACTTCTGGAAGTATAGCCTAAATCTGCACACAAACCTAGTAGGCACACAGCTACTGAGCTGATTTATTATGGAATCCAGTCAAATGACCCCCTAAAAATTGCTGATGCATTGAATCACCAGATTACATTAGTATTCATACCTACAGGTATTGTCCTCTCCCAACCCCACTATACTATATAATTAACATTCAAGTGTCTCCAGTAATAATGGGTAAGGCTGAGCTTGAATCTGGGTTTAAAAAGCATAATCCAAATAATTCTGTTGGGCCAGATAGCATTTATCCACAACTCTTAACCAAAGCTCCTAATTATTAGCCAATCAGTATTACCTCTGCTGTTGGAAAAGTCCTAGCAGGCTTTGTGAATGCTGCTGTTCTCAACCTTTTGGCAACAAATAACCTTATATCAAGACATCAACATGGATTTTTACTAGGTTGTTCAGTTGAAACAAATCTGATTTACTCATATATGTGCATAACTGAGCTCCTTGACCAAAGTCTCCCAGTTGATATGGTTTAGCCATACCTTGCTAAACTCTTCAATAAAATCTGTCATCAAAACCTCCAGTTGAAACTGAAAGCAATTGTTACTTAAGAGGACAGACTTGATTATGTCGTTCTTGAAGGGAAGAAAGCAGCAGGCCAGAGTTTTTGATGAAGGTGGTACAGCTTTCTATTCTAAAATAGCTTAAATGGGGTGCCTCAAGGAACTGTTATGGAATCTACTCTTTTAAATATCCACGTTAACAACAGTCCAAAAAATGTGACTAATAAACTTAGTCTATATGCTGATAACTCAAAATTTATTGGTCCTGTTGACACACAACAGGGTATAGTATGATGGCAATATTCAATGTTGTCAAATTTAGGTGAAAAGACAATCAATTTCCAAGAGTACCTCAGATAGAGATTTGGGGGCTGTTGTGGAAGAAGACCTCAAATTCAACTATCACACCCATACTGCAGTAGCAGGGGCTAACAAGAATCTTGGTATCATCATGTACACCAATCACTAGTAAATCCCTAGCAATAGTGACTAAGCTCTATAAAAGCTTGATAAGAGCTAGATAGGAGCATGGGATATACATTGTCTTGCCAATTAACAAAACCAACCAGATGACTCTTAAAGCTGTTCAAAGACAGGCAACATAATGCATAAAAGATCCCCAAGATAAAGAGCATGGATGCCAACTACAGAGCCTGAATCAAAATATTGAGTCAAAACATAATTTTATCCAGCAATTACAAGCAATTGTTGATTTTGTTATTATTAAGTACCCCAATGCTGGCCTTTTTTTTTAGTTGGTGATGCCAACAACCTTAAAATGGATTCTTTTTGCACTTCACTTTAAGTAAACCAAATTGTTAAAATACCAACAACACAGGAAAATACCTCTTTTGATGTTACTTTAACTAATATGTACAATTTCTACAGCCCTCCCTCAACTTTACCCCCATTAGGTAGGAGTTATCATCTTTCCATTCTTTTGTCCCCCTTCTCAAATTTTAAGTATAAATTCTTAATAATTATAGCACTTACTGCCCTCTTCAAAATTCTGGTCTTCATGTGGCTGAATGCTGAAAATTGCTCTGACGTTTATAGTTTACAAAACCTGGATGAAAAAACAGCCACGTTTCATAAAAAGCTAATTGATAAATATTAAATTTGTTTCCCAGAAAAAAGATTTAAGAGGTACTCAAGTGATAAACCCTTTATTAACCAAACAATAAAAATACCAATTAGAAGCAACTTTGAGCTTTTTTAAAAATGGTAAACTTGATGAAGCCAATATACTAAGAAAATGCATTTATACTACAAAATACAAAAATAAGATCAGAGAATTGTTCACTAATACACCAAAAAACTGGTATTCCAAGGTTAAAAAGCTCTGTGGTAGGAGGCTTGACCAGCTTAATTTCAACTTACCAGAGCCCCCTGATGCTAATGCAAATGATCAAAATATATTTCTTGCTTCCATTGTCCAGAGCCTTCCAGCACTGTCCATCCATTTATCAACAGGAGCAATTTGTTCTACAGCATAGAATATTGTTGGGTAGAAAAAACATAGTTCAGTTCTTTTTATTATTACAACAAAAATATTTACAAGAGCACTATTCCAATGGTTTCCATGGCCTGTAGTATGGAGGCTAAATAGCACTAAGCTTGAAAAAAAAAGAATTCACTTCATTAAGTCAATACAATAAGTCAAGCAACAAGAGAAGACACCAATCCTTGATTGATTAAATAAAAAAAAAACAAGTTTTTGTAACAGAAAGTAAGGAGCAACATTAAAACTTAAAACAAACAGAAATTACTCCATATATGAAAGGGGCTTTTCCTCCTAAACGCCCCGCTCTTTATGCTAAATTTTGACCCTTTCTCTTAACTCTACTTTTTAAAAACAGTTAGAAACTTTAGCGTAAAGAGCCGGGGCGTTGAGGAGGAAAAGCCCCTTTCATATACGGAGTAATTTCTGTTCATTATAAGTTTTAATGTTGCTCCTTACTTTCTGTTACAAAAACTTTTTTTTATTTAATTTCTGGACGTTTTTGAGTTAATGCATGTTTTGATCTTGGCTCTCCACACATAAATAATTAAAACAAAATTTGCATATTAATTAATTGCAATTAACCAGAAGATTTTGAGAAAAAAGAAGCAAAGGAGGAGGCCTAGTTGCCCTCCAAGTTTTTGATTACTTAAAAAAGCAACTGGAATTTTTAATTTTTTACAAACGTTTTCATTGGTAAAAAATATACGTGACTTACGAATTAACTTACATAACGAACTTCTATATTCGTAGGTTTGTATTGCGTATATGAGGGGGTTCAACCCTTGTTGATACCTCGCTCTTTACACTAAAGCTTAGATTGTGTGCCAGTTCCTTAAGAATGACCTCTGAATCACTAAGGCCATAGAATAAATAGTTGAAATTACTGAAAATACTTTAGCGTAAAGAGCAAGTTATAACGAGGAGGTAAACCACTCATATGCGTAATAATTTTTGTTCGTTTTAAGTTTTAATGCTGCTCCTTACTTTCAGTAGAAAAACTTTTCATATTTATTTTTCATTGTTTTTTCAAATAAAGCTAGAAAACCCTGCACCCCCTTCATTGAAATTCTCGTCCCCCATGAGAAGTTTCACCATGGAAATAATCTCCCACATAACTCCCCCCCTAAACCAAAAAAATCCCCCTGAAAACGTCTGTACACTTCCCAGTAACCATTACTATATGTAAACACAGGTCAAAGTTTTCAACTTGCAGCCCCTCCCACAGGGACTGCAGGGAGTAAGTCACCCCTAAAGACATAGCTATTAGGTTTTTTGACTATGGTGAATAAAATGGCTATCCTCAGAATTTTGATCTGGTGACTTTGGGGGAAAAAATGAGCGTGGGAGGGGGCCTAGGTGCCCTCCAATTTTTTTGGTCACTTAAAAAGGGCATTAGAACTTTTAATTTCCGTTAGAATGAGCCCTCTCGCTAGATTCTAGGACCACTCAGTCAATACAATCACCCCTAAGGAAAAAAAACAACAAACAAACACGCATCCATGATCTGTCTTCTGGCAAAAAATGCGAAATTCCACATTTTTGTAGATAGGAGCTTGAAACTTCTACAATAAGGTTCTCTGATACGCTGAATCTGATGGTGTGATTTTCGTTAAGATTGTATGACTTTTAGGGGGTGTTTCCCCCTTTTTCTAAAATGAGGCAAATTTTCTCAGGCTTGTAACTTTTGATGGGTATAATTCATCTTGATGAAACTTGTATATTTAAAATTAGCATTAAAATGCGATTCTTTTGATGTAGCTATTGATATCAAAATTCCGTTTTTAGAGTTTCGGTTACTATTGAGCCAGGTTGCTCCTTACTACAGTTTGTTACCACTAACTGTTTGATACCTGCATTTGAAACCTATCAATCCTTTGACCCCATTCAGTGCATAGGGCAAAAACAGCTACCATCTATGCCCCTGTAATAATAATCACTAAGTCAAACAATAACAAATAAATTAAAATTACACTATTATAGAGCTTTGCTTAGGTGCATTCTAGAAGCTATAAAAGAAAACAAAAAAAAAGAAAGACTAGTAGGACTGCATATTTTAAACAAATGGGCTATTTTGAAAGTTATAAAAGAGCACCTAATAGGATTATGAAACTAATCTGAGAAGATTGAACAAGACTAGAAATTTTAACTTTAATAAATATCCAAGGTATGACTGGAAATATGTAAAGATAAACCCCCAGACATGTTCACCTTCTCTATGTAATGTTCATGATGACCATGGCAGACAAATTGTAATCTGCAAAGAAAAGGCAAAAGTTTTTAATGGATTTTTGGTTCAGTGGCTTCACCAAAACTAATACATGGTTATGATGAAGGGATATAACAATGGAGCAAGTATTTGAAATACTTATGTGAACTTGATTGTAACAAAGCACCTGACAGAAACAGTCTTTCAATTATGGTGGTGGTTGCTGAAGCCCTGACAATTCCTCTTTAATTTGTACTTAAAATCTAACAAGCATCCTACAGCATAGAAAGAGCCAGTGATTAAACTGCTGGTCAAGAAAGGGAAAAAGTCAGAGTTTTTACAAAACTGGCTGTCAGTGGACCATTTTTGTTGTAGTATATATTTTGATTATCTCTGAAGTCTTCTATAAAAATTTTTATAGAACTGATGATTTATAAGCCCAAGAAGTATAAAATAGGTCCTTGAGCTGTTTCTTGGACCTGAGAATATCTTACTAGAAGAATCAAAAGAGTCATAGTAGATAGTAATGTCTCATTGTCAATTTAGTTAGAAAGTGGAGTGCTTAGGTCCCATATTGTTTTATTTTATTTTTAAATGAGCTTCCATCTATTGTCATATATTCAACTATCAAGCTTTGTGCAGAGGATGTCAAAATATATAGACAAATAGAAAATCCCAAAGACTGTCCACTTTTACAGGCAGATGTTAATGCACTACACAAATGAAGTTATAAGAACATAGTATTAATTCTCTGTCTTTGCAAATTTAAAAACTTTTGTTATCCATTATATGAGAACAATTAAGCCAAACTGTATGTATTTATTTTTTAATTTTTTCAAGAATAATTGATATTGTATATATGAATGACCTTGATGTCTACTTTGATAATAAGCTAAAATTTGGTAAATATGCAAAACTGATATCAATAAGTACAAATTTTCTACTTTATATTCTGAAATATACATTTGGTAAGTTCAATTTGCACAGACTTAATGTTGTACAAGGCATTAGTGAGGCCTATGGTCAAGTATTGCCCTAGTGTGTCTGCACCCATTAACCCATTTTGACAGGCTAATGAGTAAAAACTATACAGAGGCATATAACAAGGTTAGTTCTGTATTTGAAGGAATTTACTATATATTTGGCAAATGCACAGCTTAAAAATAGTTGCCAATTTGATGAATGCATTCAGAATTGTCCATCAAACCAGTAATGTGGACACAAGTAGCTGGTAGCAAATCAGTAGTTACATGTTTTCACATTATAGAGCCACTAGGCAACACCCATACAAAGTTGTATCCCTTAAAAATGAACAGAACAATTGGGCTGAACAGTTTTTTTTCTTGGGTCTGTAACTGGTGGATCCATATTCCAGAGGATGTTGTATGTTAAGGAGTTTCTGGACCAATTAAGGGTATAGTACCCAATAGGGATTTTTACCAGTTTGAATACAGGGATCCATGGTTTAGTTTTGAAATATGGAGTATCATCTTTTTTGATCTTGTTAGTTTTTAGTTATATTCATTTTAGTTATATATCATGGTTCATAGCTTAGGCCTAAATTATAATAAATACAAACCTGTACAAAGATTTCTTACTTTGAATAAGCAGTCTTGAATAAAATTAATCAAAAAGATAATAGGGTAAAGGTCTAGAATAGCAACTCTCCATAAGGAGACATGCCAGAACAACATTTTTAGGTTGCAAATTTTATATTCATTTTAAGGATTTTGTTTGTTTTTGACAATTCATCCAAAGCCCCCCCCCCCTCTATTGGTATCATTGAACCCTAGGTTGTATAAAAAGCAGGAAAAAATGGGGGAACTTTTACTTTATAATATGCAGTAAGTTTTATTAAATCATACTTCCTTTTTTCTGTTTCTGTCTGTTTTTGAATGATTTTTCACCAATTGTTATGTTAGTTTTTATGTAGTCTTGGGCTATATGAAGAACATTAGGGGGGGGGGGGGTGTGGATGAATTTCCAAAAATGTGAACAACACCACATAAATAAACATAAGATTAGCAACATAAAAGCATCTCTCTTTTTGTTGTATGTCTCCTTCTAAAGAGCTGCTATTCTAAATCAGTACTGATTATATATGAAAAAAGTTAGGCCTAAGTATTTACCATGGCTTTAAGCAAGGCTTCCGTCTCTAATTGATTCCACTCTTCCATTTTTTATAAGCTAGAATAGGTTGGCTTTTGGTTGCCATGTAGTAAGCCTTAGGGTACCATCTTCAACTGACCATTTACTTATTCTGTAAAATGTAAAGAGAAAAACACAAGTCATTACTGCCTTTGGTCAGGATACAGCAAATGATTTCCAGATTAAGAGTTCACTTTTTCCTCAAATATTAAGTTTACCATGCAGTTTATCCAGGGAATTTGGTGCAGATTTAGTGGTTGGGATTTTCAGAAGGAAGCATACTAATAAAATACTTCTTACTATGCATTATAAAGAAAAATTATAGTCAAGAGGTACTACTGGTGCTTCCACTTACATTCACTTTCCCCACTCTTTTTATAAATGAATGAATTTTCCATTGACTAACTCTTTTCTTCCTTTTGATTATTGATGTTGTCTTGCTTTTTGTCATTAAATTAATTAGTTTGTTCTGTAATGGGGATTTGCAGAAGGGAAGCATGCTAATAAAACGCTTCTTACTTTGTAATATGTAAAAAAAACTATAGTCAAGAGATACTCCAGGTGCTTCCACTTTCATTCACATTTTCCCACTTTTTTTATAAATAAATAAATTTTCCATAGGTTAACTCTTTTCTTACTTCTGATTATTGATACTGTCTTGCTAATTATTGTTAAATTAATTTGAAGGTTTGTTCTTTATATTTTGGAAAACATTTTGAAACAAGTTTGATAATAGTTGAACCATAAAACTTTGGATGGGTTGGCACATGAAATATTATTCAGATAGCTAGATTGAAAACCAGTATAATCTCTGAACTTATACAGTGCTGAAGGCATTTTGACCATCAGACAAATACTAATCAACCATAATCCTAATCGTGCTCTAAAAGTTTTAACTATATTGCCTTAGCTGCCCTTAAGATATTGTACATACTTTCTTTCAACGATCTGGATGGACGTAGGGTCTTTTCATTCAGTTGACCATCCCTCTTAAAATTCCCTGAAAGTTTAAACTTAGTACCCTAAGCTGTTCATGAGATATTGCTGATAAACCCTTTTGCCAACTTTTATGGACATGTTGAGTTTCGATTTAGTTCAATATACCCCTCAAAATGTCTTGACAGTTTTGGCTTTGTACTCTTAGCTGTTCCTGAGATATTGTAGATTGTGACTATCTGGATATACATAATAGATATATCTTTTGACTCAGTTCAATATTCCCTTCAGCATGCCCTGAGTGTTTGAACTAAATATCATTAGCTGTTCCTGAGATATAATTGATATGCCCTTTTGACAACCCAAATGCACATGTTGTCTTTTTTATTTAAGTTCAGTCCCCCCCCCTAACATTCTCTGAAAGTTTCAACTTAATACCCTTAACTGCTTTTGAGATATTGCAGAAATGCCAGTTTGACAATGTGGATTTACATGGTGTCTATGATTTAGCTCAGTATACCAATTAACAATTTTGGAAAGTTTACACTTAATAACCTAATCTTGTTATTTGTTAGATGCAGCAAATTCACCCTTTTGCTGAAATTTTGACTTAATGCCCTATTTTGCTTCTGAGACTTTCCAAATATGGTACTTTGACAACCTGGAAGTATTGAAATTCTTTAATTTAATTCAATAGGTGTTGCACTAGCAGTAGAAGTAGGCATGACAGTCATGGTCACTGTTGCAGCCTAGTAGTAGTAGTTGCAAGCATTCAAGAGTTGCAAGTAGCCGCAGTAGCAATTGCAGGTAGTTGCAATAGCAAGTAGTCACAGTTTCAAGTGATTTCAGGTGCAAATAGTTGCAGGTGTGAATAGTTTTAGCAGCAATTTGTCCCAATTCCAGCCAGAAGTAGTTAAAGTCTCAAATAGACACAGTCAGAAGTATTTGAAGTCACAAGAAGTTGCCGTTGCAAGTAGTCTGGATCACAGTTATAGTAATATGCACACAGGGTATTTTTCTTAGTTTAACATCTTCCTCAACATGCTCTGGAAGTTTCAACATAGTACCCTAAGCTTTGCCCAAGGTATTGCTGATACATCATTTTGACAACATACATGCACATAGTATGTTTTGATGTGTCCGACATTCCCTATAAGTTTCACCCTAAATATTGCAGGCCTATTTTTGTTTTTTACTTAGTCAGCGCTACTGTGCTTCTTTTGGTTATAATGTAGATAAAATTACTATTTACTGCTCAGCATATGTGCATCTAAAACACATTTAGATGCACATACATAGAAATCCTTTTTTCAGGGGGGGGGGGGAGACATTACTAAAGATGAAACCTAGTCCGCCGATTATTTGAGAAACATTCAGTTAAGGTGTAGATTTCAACACTTTTGACATTATTTAGGACGACAGCCATAAGGAGGGCACTTCCTCTCTCTCTGGTTTTTATGGCACTTGGTATTAAGGCTGTGATTAAGTGAACTGATGGAACTCAAAAATCCCATTTTAAAACTGAAAACTTTTATTTAAAAAGTACTCAAGTTCAATTGGTGGAATATACCACTTATAATATTCCGCCGTAGCTTCTTGGAGGTGCTACAAAATGTTTGCTAGGATTTTGCTCTATTTCTTCTAATTGCTCAGAAATCTTAGAAAATGTCTAGCTCTTTTTCACAAGTGTACTCTATGAAGAGTGTTGATTTTAGAACAAAATCGGTACTATCATGAGCAGAAGACAATAACCTGTAAGATGATTGGAACCATTTTTCGATGTATTTTCCTGTTTTCGGACAGTCCCATAGAATATTTTCAGCTACCTGAAATTTATACAAGTTTTTTGCCAGAAAGAATCGTTTCAGATGACCATAGAGACCACATTGACCAGCTGGTATAGTTAGCCTGCTATTTCCACCAATGAATAAGTGCTGTTTGAAGGGTTTTGGACAATCAGCAGTCACTAGAGAATTGAGAGACAGAAGGCTACCCTAATATCAATTTTAAACCTTGATGTTTTCAAGTTCACTTAATCACAGCCTGAACCAAGTGACATATATCAATTTCAAATTCTGTTGGTCTGTCCTGGTTTTGCTACTTTAGGCACTGCCAGGTAAGCTAGGACAATGAAATATGGCAGGCATATCAGGGATAAGACCAGATTAAATTAGAAATTGCTGTTTCCCTGATTCGACCATCTGGGAGGGGGGGTTAAATTGGAAAAATCAGAAAAAAGGAAGTATTTTTTACTTACAAACGAGTGATTGGGTATTAATGAAAATTGATGTTGGGAAGGATATCGTGTCTCAGAGCTCTTATTTTAAATCCTGATCGGATCAGGAGACATTGGGGGAATTGGGCGGAGAAACCTAAAATCTTGGAAAACGCTTAGAGTGATAAGCACAAGTCCTAGATACGTGATTGACATAACCGGAACGGATCCGCTCTCTTTGGGGGAGTGGGGGTGAGGGTTAATTCTTAAAAATTAGAAAAAAATGATGGTATTTGTAATTATGAAGGAGTGATCAGATTTGATTGAAATTTGATGTTTCAAAGGATATTGTGTCTCAGAACTCTTATTTTAAATCCCGACCGGATCCGGTGACATTGGGGAGAGTTGGGGGGTGAGGGAACCTAAAATTTCGGAAAATGCTTAGAGTTGAGGATCGGGATGAAACTCGGTGGGAAAATAGGCACAAGTCCTAGATCCATGATTGACGTAACTGGAATGGATTTGCTCTCTTTGGGGGAGTTGGGGGGGGGGGGTGGTTAATTCTAAAACATAAAAAATGAGGTATTTTTAACTTACGAAGAAATGATCGGATCTTTATGAAATTTCATATTTAGAAGGACCTCGTAACGCAAATCTCTTATTTTAAATCTCGACTGGATTCAGTGTCACTGGGAGGGGGGGGATCTTGGAAAACGCTTAAAGCAGAGAGATCAGGATGAAAATTGGTGGGAAGAATAAGTACAAGTCCAAGATAAGGGACTGACATAACCGGACAGTATTCGTTCTCTTTGATGGAGTTCGGGGGGGGGGGAGTAATTCAGAAAAATTAGAAAAAATGAAGTACTTGTAACTCACCAATGGGTGATCAGATCTTAATGAAATTTTATATTTAGAAAAATCATGTGCTTTAGGACTCTCATTTTACATCCCAACCAGATTCAGAGACATTGGGGGGAGTTGGAGGGGGAAATCGGAAATCTTGGAAAATGCTTAGAGTGGAGAGATTGGGATGAAAATTGTTGGGAAGAATAAGCAAAAGTTATAGATA